>NC_140184.1:50251582-50298582 GCF_963971535.1 Notolepis coatsorum | reverse complement strand
AGACAAGCATGTACAGAGTGGAGTACAAATAAAAGATGGTTCTTACACAACACTACACTGTATCTCTATTTTAGTGCCTAAATTACCAAAAGAGATGTTAACATTTGAAATCAATAAGCCATTTTAACCTAAATAATTCAAGACTTGACAGGATTTGACAGGACTGACGACTTCCCTGGCATAATCAGAATTGAAATCCCTCTATTGGTGTTCTATTCAAGTAAAACAAACAAACAAATAAACTAAAGAAAACGAAGGATCATTGTATTTGCAAACGGTATTTAGACCTGAGTCCATATTCACAAAGCCTCTCAAAGTGGGAGTACTGATCTAGAGTCAGCTCTTATGTTTGTTAGTTTGAATAAGGTCATGAAGTGTTACTGGTCTGGTCACTGACCCCAGATCACCCCTACACCTACAAGGGGAGCAATATAATAAGGTTCATGCCAGTGAAAACACATACAACACTGTCAATCATTATGAAAAGAGTATATAAAGGTGATTCTTATTAAAAGTCCACACTCTTTCACACCGATTCCAACATTTATTTATTTATGTATTTTTGGTGGAAATGGCTTCATACAGTAGAACATCTGTAGTAAGTACAGATCAGTCATGTTAATGAGGCTGTGTGTGTGTGTGTGTGTGTGTGTGTGTGTGTGTGTGTGTGTGTGTGTGTGTGTGTGTGTGTGTGTGTGTGTGTGTGTGTGTGTGTGTGTGTGTGTGTGTGTGTGTGTGTGTGTGTGTGTGTGTGTGTGTGTGTGTCTGTGTGTTTGTTTGTGTACCAGATGGGTGGTATGGAGGCAGTCATCACAGGCCTGACAGACGACTTCAAGTTTCTCAAGAAGTACAGGAAGGTGTTTACCTTCGCCACAGCCTTCGGAACCTTCCTGGTCGCCCTCTGCTGCATCACGAATGTCAGTGTCTTAGTCTTCAGCATCACCTATTCATTCACTCACTCATTCGCTCACACACTCAGTTGTTGTTTTTTTCATTTGTGACTGTTTTCTGCAGCACAATGGGTCTCATTCTCCAACAGACTTACGACAAAAAGGGCTTTCTCTTAGGGCCATTTGAGACCTTTTCCGGCAAGACATGAATATAGACAATATATTATAATATAATATTAATTATATATGTTTTATTGGGACGGTTGGTGAATCCCAAAATCGTCCCAAAAAGGTCTCAAATGGCCCTAAGAGAAAGCCCTTTTTGTCGTAAGTCCTTAGAGAATGAGATCCAATGTTCTTGTACCTTTTGGCAGCATCGGTGCAGTGGTTAGCACTGTTGCCTCACAGCAAGAAGGTCCTGGGTTGGAACCTGACGAGGTGCCTGTCTGTGTGGAGTTTGTATGTTGTGCTTTTTGGAACTAGGAACACTGCCTACCAAATGTACTGCCCAGTCTGTAACCATTGGTCCTCATTCTCGAACATACTCATGCGCTGAGGCTGCCTCACTAAGCCGTTTATCCACGCATTTATTTTGTTCTAGCAATAGGAATAAATCCAACCAACAATAAATAATATCATAGAGAAGAAGACAGTATATGGCATATTAATACATTGAGTGCCACGATTTATCGCTTGAATGCCAGCCTTTTTGGACAGATTTTCCGATATTTCATGATTTTCGCGGAGCTATTTCTATATTCTATATTATGGCTATGTGTCTAATACGCCCGTCGCTTATCAATAACTTGCTTGCAGTCAACATGTATGAAACGGATTGTTTTTTCATCGGTACATTTCCGTTTTATACCGATTTGAAAAACGGACGTTTTTTGGAAATTTCTAGAAAAAAATTAAGATTCCGTGATAATAGCTCTTTACTGGAATACACACAACACGTTGTCATTTTCCGGCTGATTTATGAATAGTTTTCAAATAAACGCTAGATTATCGATAGTATATGTGTACTTATGCACGCTAGAGAAGCGGGCTGAAAAATCGATTATCTATGCCCTGCCTGGCGCTAACGGCACGCACACACACATACACACATAGGAGACACGTTGTGGAATATATGAAAGAAACATCTGATTACCCCAAGACTGGTAAAATAGATTCCTTACCTCACATCAGATGTTCTGCAAAAAGATTATTCCAATTCCTGATCGCCATTCCAAATATCGATAGCGTTTTATTGATCCAACGATCCAACCTCGAAACACATATTCCACACTGCTCTGAGGGTCCAGAATGAATGCAATCGTCTCGGGTTACATGCCTGAGAAGTCAAATGTGGATTCTGGGTTTTTTTCCCCCCATGCATTTCCATTGAGTCCAATCCAATGGGTGCATTACCATCCGGGAGACGATAGGGGGCGGTATTTGCCCTGTTCGAGCTCATAGACAGTCCCAATGATATAAAGCAATATTAATAGGGGCGCCCCAGTGGCGAACCACATAGAACCCGAACCCGTCCCGTTCCCGAACCCGTCGTTATTTGCCGAATGTCTTCCCCTCACTCTGTCTCCCATTCCTCCTCTCTCTCTCTCTCTACTGGACTGCCCAGTAGAAATAAAGCGATAAACGCTAAAATGGCACTCAATGCATGGCGGCGAACAACGAGATTTCTTGTTGTTGGCACTCAAAGTGTTAATACAGTATATTGCACTATATAGTAGCTATATCCGTGGCGATCGGTTTAGTTCTTATTTATTTAGTTTGCAGTGTGTGTGTAATGCTCACAATGCCTCATTGAGTCAGTACTATACATGCAAAACATAATTGTTAATGATACAAATATTGTCATATTTATTATCTTTATAATTATTTAATTCCACGGATTTCTGTAGTATCGGCAATCCCAAATGAGAAAGCTATTGAAAACACGGGTGCACACCGGTCTGTCCGACTTACAACTGCCTTTTCGAGTTCGTAAATCCTACATAAATCCTACAACGAATTTACAATACGAAGCCGTTCGAGAATGCAGAATAAGTACGCAAATCGAGTTACGAAGAAATTGGTAACTTTTACGTATGTCCGTTAGAGAATGAGGACCATTGTTTTCGGTATGTTTCACACCAACCAAAATGGCATGTTCAGTACAAGGTTAGAAAGAGGTGTTGGAAAATAAATAGTCAAATTTGATTTAGACTACATAAATATACAGTATATTTTTAAACCTAACCAACATGTTCCACAGATTCAAGTTCAAAGGAATCAGACAATCATTGGATGGCACATGAGTTGATCCCTTCTCTCTCTCTCTCTCTCTCTCTCTCTCTCTCTCTCTCTCTCTCTCTCTCTCTCTCTCTCTCTCTCTCTCTCTCAATAAAATTGCAATTCGATTCAAAGGGGTTTTATTGACATGGGAAACATACGTTTACATTGCCAAAGCCAGTGTTAAAACAAACAAAACAAAGCAAAACAGTCAAACAGAGAAATCTGAAGAAATCAGTACAGTACAGAAGGAATTCTTTGTGTGATTGACAGTCTTTATGGTGGTTGTATTCCGTTGAATGTCCTTTTCTTGTCACAGCAGCTCACACATTTTGCGCATTGTTGTATTTCTCGCAGTAGGTATGGGAGTTTTGAGTTATTTGCCATGTTTTCAAAGTCTCTTTGGGTGTTTGCAATTTGTGGGAAGTATACTGTATGTCTCTGATGTCTTGGTATAGTGGGCAGGTTGTTAAGAAGTGTAGCTCGGTTTCCACCTCTTCTTGTGTGCAGTGGGTGCACAGTATGTCTTCACTTGGTAGCCAGGTCTGCCTATGGCGGCCTTTCTTCAAGATTCAAGAGTTTTATTCATCTACATACCAGGGCATACAGTGAAATGCGGTTGGTCATGCCCATTACAATTGTGCAATAAAACAATAGTAATAGTAATAATAATAAAAAGATAACTAGAATAGACATGGTAAATAGACATGTTAATAAATCGCTTAAAGGCACTTTAAAAAATATATATTGATCTTTTTCCCCCCTTATTCTGTACTTTTTCTCCCATCCCAATGTTAGTCGTTATGCCAATTCCCTTCCTGGTCGTTGCGCACTTACCCCCGACCGTCGGTCTGGGAGGGTGAAGACTACCACACGCTTCCTCCGACACATGTGGAGTCAACCAACCGCTTCTTTTCACCTGACAGCGAGGACTCTCACTGGGGGAGCGTAACGCGTGGGAGGATCACACTACTTCCCCCAGTTCCCTTCCTCGCTGAGCAGGCGCCCCGACCGACCTGTAGGAGTCGCTGTTTACAACGACCCGGATACACACCCCACCAGCTTCCCACCCGCCAACACTGCCAATTGTGTTAGTATGGACGACCGACCAAGCCGGAGGTACCGCTGACAGCTGGATTCGATCCCAGTGTCTCTGCGGTGGTAGGCTAAAGGCACTTTCTTGATGGCTAGGCTGTGCTCGGTGACTCTGTAACTAGTTAAGGATTTTCTAGTTTTGGATCAGTCACAGTGCTCAGGTATTCTGCCACTGTGTACTCTCTGTTTAGGGCCAAATAGCATTCCAATTTGCTCTGCTTTTGGGTTGATTCTTTCCAATGTGTCAGATCATTTCCTTTTTGTTTTCTTATAATTTGGTTTAGTCCAGTGTGGTTTCTGTCTGGTGGCTCTGCTGTTTTTGGGCATCTCTCTAGGGTTTCTCTGTACAGTAGGTGAGGGCTTTGTTATGGAGTGTGTCTGGGTCACTTTCTTTTAGGTGAATTTAAATGCTATTTTTTGGATTTTGATAATTAGTGGGTATCTTCCTAGTTCTGCTCTGAATGCATTATTTGGTGTTTTCCGTTGGGTGCGGAGAATGGATTTGCAAAATTCTGCATGCAGAGTCTCAATTTGGTGTTTGTCCCATTTTGTGAAGTCTTGGTTTGCAAGTGGGCCCCAGACCTCGCAACCATACAGGGAAATGGGTTATATGACAGAGTCTAATATTTTGAGCTAGGTTTGAATTGGAATGTCTAGCTTGATGTTCCTTTTGATAGCATAAAAAGCCCTTCTTGCTTTGTCTCTCAGGTCGTTCACAGCTTGGTTGAAGTTCCCTGTGTTGCTGATGTTTAGGCCGAGATAGGTGTAGTTTTTTGTGTGTTCTAGGGCAATTGTGTCTAGGAGGAATTTGTGTTTGTGTTGTTGTAGGCTGGGCCTTTTTTTGGAATATCATGACTTTTGTTTTGGTTAGATTTACTGTCAGTGCCCAGGTCTGGGAGAATTTGTGCAGAAGATCGAGGTGCTGCTGTAGCCCTTCTTTTGTTGGAGGCAGCAGCACCAGATCATCTGCAAACAGCAGGCATTTGACTTCTGTGTTTGCTAGGGGGATGCCAGGTGCTACAGCTTGTTCCAATCTTTTTGTCAGTTCGTTGATGTATATGTTGAAGAGGGTTGGACTCAAACTGCACCCCTGCCTAACCCCACGGCTTTGAGGAAAGAAGTCTGTGTGTTTTTCCTCAATCTTCACAGCACATGTGTTTTTGGTGTACATTGACTTGATGTCATAGGTTTTCCCTCCAATGCCAACCCTCTCTCTCTCTCTCTCTCTCTCTAGGGTGGGATCTACGTGTTGACTCTGCTAGATAACTACGCTGCAGGAACCTCCATATTGTTTGCCGTTTTGATTGAGGCTATAGGAGTGTCCTGGTTTTATGGTAAGAAGTTCCACTCCATCAGGCTAGTGCTCTCAGCGCAGGTGTCCATGTGTCTATTGTGTCTGTGTTGTTCATGCTCAACACAGAGCTTGTGTCCAGGGTTTCTGGACAACCTGGAATTCCCATCCATAACCCGCACGCAAGCGAGCGAAATGGACCAACCTCTAGAACTTGGTCATATAGCAGACTCGATTAGACTGATACAAAGTGGCAAGGCCCCTGGCCCAGATGGCTATCCAATAGAGTTCTATAAAAAATTCATAGATAAATTAACCCCCCTCCTGTTAAAAATGTTCAATCACTCTCTGGACCAAGGGGCTCTGCCTCCAACTCTCACTGAGGCCTCAATAACCTTGGTATTAAAACCGGGTAAAGAACAATCTGCCTGCAGCTCCTACCGCCCTATCTCCCTTTTAAATGCAGACTATAAAATCCTAGCAAAAGCACTAGCCATGCGTCTAGATTCGGTTATGCCAGGTATCATATCATTAGACCAAACAGGGTTTATGAAAAACCGCAACTCCTTCTCTAATATCCGGTGCCTTTTAAATATTCTTCATTCTCCTGCATCCGGTGAGAAACCAGAAGTGGTGTTCTCCTTGGATGCGGAGAAAGCATTTGATAGGGTGGAGTGGGGGTATCTACTAGAGGTCCTTAATAGGTTTCGTATCGGTCCCAAATTTATTTCTTGGATAACACTTTTATACTCTGCACCTAAAGTAGGGGTGGACGGTATAAACGGTATACGGTATAAACGGTATGAATTTGCTCTACGGTATGGATTTTGACTATACCGTGTAACCGGTAGGGCAGCTCTAAAATAGCAATGACGTCATGTAACCACAGCGCGACTATTTCACTCGCATTTGCCCCTAAAAATAGATAGAATTAGTCATAGATAATAGATATGTGCGAACTGGAAAAAGTTATTTAGGAGGCTTCGCGCAGTGGGCGTGCCAGCCCCTACCGCACGCATGTAAACACGGGTCTAGTAGTCTAGTGGGACGGGACACGGGAGCTGTCGGGAGGACGGCAGCGTCTCCCTGAGCTAACGTTAGCTTAGCTACCGTTACAAAATGACCCAGTCAACTATTCACTTTTAGTTTAATACATGATGAGGCATTGTCTAACCGAACGGTATCTAGTTGGCCAGCTACCGATAGCTCCTGACATCAACAAATGCTCCACAAAGTCTAGCAGAGACGTGTATGCTACCTGTTAGCTCACGTTAGCGCAAGTTAGTTCACCGTTCAAAACGAAATGTCCCATTGAACTAAATAATTCACTGAGGCGTTGTATTAACGTTATATATCCGGCTAGCAGTAGCTACAGATGGCTCCTGATATCAATGTCTTATAACACTGATTCGATGCGTATTCGAGCTGAGGGCTTGCTGAGCACAGTTAAGTAACGTTATAGCAATAGGGTCCAGGTGCAGCGCCGGAGAATCCTGGCCGTAGCTCTGCTCGAGGCTACTCGAGTATAGGTCCAGGTGCAGCTCCGGGGAATCCTGGTCGTAGCTGGAGGCTACTAGAGTACACACAGATAGTGGAGCTTGTTGCGTGGTGGCGATGTCTCGCAGATAATACAAGTACAAGTCTAATTATATAATATATATATTTTATAATAAAAAAAAAATTATATTAAATTAAAAAATTTTTAATCAAAACCGATGATACCGTGATATTATACCGTTACCGTCTATGCTTCAAATTATACCGTGATATAAATTTTAGACCATACCGTCCACCCCTAACCTAAAGCATCTGTGAGTACTAATGGGATGATATCCCAGTATTTCACTCGTGGTAGAGGTACCCGCCAGGGATGACCTCTGAGTCCTTTGCTATTTGCCGTAGCAATCGAACCTTTATCTATTGTGCTCAAATCCGCCAACTCCAATCAAGGAATCTTTAGATATGGTTCGGAACATATATATATCCTTGTATGCAGATTACTTATTATTATTCATTTCTGATCCACTGTCTACCATCCCCCAGACTATCGGACTGCTGAATAGATTTGGAACCTTTTCAGGTTACAAACTTAACTTTTCAAAGAGTGAATGCTTCCCAGTGAATAATCTAGCCTTACAGATCCCTGAAAAGCAATTCCCCTTTAAGATATCTAAAGACAGTTTTAAGTATTTGGGAGTGAACATATGTCGTAAATTGTCAGACCTTATCGAGAATAATTTCTCACCCCTAATAGCCAAGCTTAAATTAGACCTGGAGAGATGGAATAGCTTACATATAACTATTGCGGGGAGGGTAAACTGCATAAAAATGAATGTGCTTCCACGTTTTCTATACCTTTTTCAATCCCTTCCAGTCTTCTTACCCAAATCCTTTTTTACTAAAGTAAATGCACTGATTTCCCATTTTATATGGGGAAGCAAGCCCCCCAGAATCAAAAGAGAGTTCTTACAGAGGCCTAGAGAGGGTGGGGGATTGGCACTCCCTGATATAAGAAACTATTATTGGGCAGCCAAGATCCACAAGATGATTTTATGGACCCAAGAACCGACACTGAGTTGGTGTGAATCTGAAGCTGGATCCTGTCATTCTACCTCACTATTGGCTCTGCTCTCATCTGAATTGCCAATCCGGCCGACCAAATTTTCAAGAAACCCAATTGTTTGAAAATATGGCTTCATTTCAGGCGCGCCTCTGGACTCCTTGGGTTCTCCAGCCACAGCCCCATTTGCAACAACCACCTCTTTATCCCTCCCCACACTGATGCAGCCTTTTTGACCTGGCAAAGGTCAGGTCTAGTTAGAGTGAGGGACCCTAATACACCAATAAGGTTTTCTGTAGTTTTAGCGATCTGTGTGAAAAATGTGGCCTTCCGAGATTTATTCCGATACTTTCAAGTTCAAAACTGGGTTAAACAACATAATACCTCCTTCCCTAATATCTCCAACTCAGTAATTGACACAATTCTGGACATCCCCACAAATCAAAAAGGTCTTATATCAAGGATTTACACCCTGATCTCCCGTAACACAGAAACATTTCTTGATAAAATCAAAGAGGACTGGGAAAAGGAATGGGGCGATGCTATAGATGAGAATATTTGGAATGGACTACTGGCCAGAGTAAATTATAGTACATCCTGTTCCAGGCTCAATCTGATGCAATTTAAGGTGGTCCATCGCATCTACTTCACAAACTCTAAACTCGCCAAAATATATCCCAATATTACAGACTCTTGTAATAGATGTCACATGTCCCCAGCAAATATGACGCACATGTTTTGGTCTTGTCCCCACCTACACAGCTTCTGGACAGCTATTTTCAAACACCTCGCCAAGGCCTTCGACATGGAGCTAACTCCCAGTGCAGAAATAGCCATCTTTGGAGTCTTACCAAGACCGGATCACCAAAGGGTTAGGAGAAGAACAATAGACAGAATTGCCTTTGCATCCCTACTAGCACGCAGAAGGATCTTGCTAGAGTGGAAATCACCAGCAGCCCCCAAAGCATCCCTATGGCTCAAAGATCTCATGTTCTTTTTAAATCTGGAGAAAATTAAATACAACCTAAGGGGGTCTAGTGAAAAGTTCGAAATAGTATGGGGCCCTTTTATTGGTTACATAGCCAAGCTAAAGACACTAGGACAATGAGAAGGAAGGATGAGTGAGAGAGATATGTATGTTCTATGTTTTCTGTTGTGTATTTGTAGGATTGGGCAGGACGGGGGGAGAATGGGAGGGAGGGGGGAGGGTTCGTACAAGGTCCTTGAAATGCTTAGTGCTTGTTTTTGACACAAGGTATTGCGCCTGCGTCTTTCTTCAGGTTGTTCTCAATGGGGAGAGACTCGAGAGAGCATACCGGTTCACGTTGCATATCATTGTAAGATTCTTGGTCAGGGACAGTGAGAGCATCACCCTCATCAAACTCATCCAGGGACATCACAGAAATTGGGATATCACAAAAACAAAAGTTAATATCGTATTATGACATTTAAACATTCTTATCATAGTTATCGTACTTTAGACATAGACATAGAGTATTTTCCCTGCTGCACAAGCGTTTAGTGGACACAAGCCCATAGACTTAAATTTATTGGAAGCCAGAAAAGAAAGTGTGCATTGTTCTCAATAAGAAAATAAAAACTGTAGTCATAGTTGTTTCTGAGCAACGCTCCAAACATTCCACTAAAACAATCTATCCTTATCTTGCGGTGGCCATTCGGTGTCCCTCCTAGTAGCATTCAGTCCAAATACATTTGTCATACAACATGGCAAAGTGAAAATAAAACATAGCCTCAGACCTCTGTGAACCCCGTTTAACCTGCTTCCTTCAAACCAGCCCAGCCTACCCAGTCTAGGGCTAGATCCACAAAGAATGGATTGCACGGTGCTAATTGCACCCTTACTTACAATTCATGAATTGAAAATGGGGGACCCTGATGTAAACAAGACGAAAGTCTTTCTCTGGTCTGCATCCCCTTAACAATTGTGTGTATTGAGCCGTACTGTATTGTACCCATTCTGCAATCTGTTAATAAAATGTTAATTAAATCAATCACCTGCGTGGTGATTGATTGAATGAAAATGTTATTAACAGATAGCAATCCATTCTTTGTGGATACCAAGTGCTCTTTTGGCCCTCTTACCTTTTAAGCGACTTTCACACTGGGAAGCGGATTCCACAGTTGTCAGTTCACTTTCATCACACTCCAATAATTTGTATTGCAGCAAAATGGGATTGTCAGGCGAAAAAAGTAAATACTGATACTATTACAGTGTATCAATATAATATTGCCATATAGCAATATATTGCTGTATCGATTGCGCCCCCCCACCCCCTAGTAGCTAGTAGGCACAAATTATGATAATCTTTGTTGGCAGACTGCTCTGCTTGTGGGCAGACTGTTCTGTTTGTGGGCAGTCTGTTATGTTTGTGGGCAGACTGTTGTGTTTGTGGGCAGACTGTTGTGTTTCTGGGCAGACTGTTGTGTTTGTGGGCAGTCTGTTATGTTTGTGGGCGGGACGCCACAGGTACACAGGAATATTCTGCTGAACCCTTGCAATGAAAAAGCATATACTGTACATCCAGTTTAAGTATGTATAAAAAAAATATAAAAATTACTCACAATGGGTTCATTGTCGCAAGGGTTCACTTGGTTTATTCATGGAAACAGGGATAATCAAAGACAAGGGTAGCAAAGTTACATGTAAACAGTTTAATTCATATAAGACCTTGACCGGAATACGGCCAAAAGCGAGGTTACTCTGTGATGATATGATGCTTGGGGTTGCTGTTGGTTCAGTATGGTTTGAAAGCAGTAGGCCTATGTCAAACGTCAAATAGATATTTTTCACATACAATGCTAGAATTGATGCTATTTTTATAATGGATAGTATTTACAGGGACAGATATGATTGATTTATTTCCATGTCATGCACACAAAGCGCCAAACCCTCATGGGTTTATAAGACACCAAAAACCCTGTTGCAGTGTTCAATTATTAGATTATATTTAATTTCATCAACTAAATACATAAATACAGATTACAGCTCGGTCTTAAAAGTGAACAGGTTGTGACACAGTGAGTGTCTTGTTCTCTCTCTAGCTCAGTGGTTCCCAAACTGTGGTGCGCAAGCGCCCTCTAGGTGGTGCGTGACATGAAAAGGCTAATGGTGGTCAATTAAAAAAAATATATATATTTATTTATATATATTTTTACAATAAAATGTCATAAAAATCTTAGTCAACCCTTTAGTATTATGGATATTAAACATGCTGGCAGAGTACATGCATCCATGTTGTCGTGAACATTTTAATTAAATAAAGAAATTCCCTATCCATAGTCGCCGTGGGAAGAGATAAAATAAAAAATAAAATCCCATTGGGGGGTGCGTCAGCTAGGTCGGGAGGTGACAGGGGGTGCACGGCCAAAAAAGTTTGGGAACCGCTGCTCTAGCTCATCCCTCATCCCTCTAGGTCCATGTTGACGTGTGTGCACAGTGCGTGTGCATATGTGTGTGGATGTGTGTGCGACTCAGAAGACCCTATGCATATCTGATAACAATGTGCAGATGACATAATAAAATTACCACCAGTCGCCATCAAGACAATAAGCTCCAAGTGACACATTAACACACGTTTATTAATGAATGGGAGTCATCATACTGGGTTAATTTGGCACCCATTCGTATCTGTGTATTGACGGAATTGTTGCCGGTGCCTGATGTTCAGTGTGTGTGTGTGTCTGTGTGTGTGTGTGTGTGTGTCTTCCCCTCCAGGCGTGGACCGCTTCAGTGAAGATATCGAGCGCATGATGGGCTTCAAGCCAGGTCTCTACTGGAGGCTCTGCTGGAAATTTGTCAGTCCGGCCTTCCTGCTGGTGAGAGGGGATTTGCTGTTAGACAGAGGGGGCGGGGGGGGGGGGGGGGGGGGGTTAGGAATACGGCAAAGAACTTGACTCTGGTTCTAGAAAAGTGCGCTCAGTAGAGTGCAAATCTCCACCAGGCGGCAGCCACACATTTCTTCTTTCTCTCTCACAGAGCAAACAAAGACGCCTATAATAATTAACAAATGCAGACACCACTATTACCAGTCATAATTACCATTGTCCAAACACATTCACATCCAGAGATCATCCACTGTCTGCGGGAAAGAAAAGAAGTGTGTCAACCCAACTGTGTTGACAAGTCACTAGCTTACCAAGGACAGCTGATAGACATGTTAGGCGGGGCTTAAGTGTATTCCTATTACACTATTGAACACTATTACACTACACACTATGACACTGTTACAAACGATTACACTATTACACACTATTACACTATCACACTATTACATTACACTATTACATTACACTATTATTACACACTTATAACCTAGACCAATGAAGTAGTAGTAGACTGTACTGAGTTCATTGACACCTCCCATAAGTCTCTACAACAAATGGTTCATGACATATGAAAAGGACGATGATGGAAATTAATTCATAAATGTTTTTAATGCATAGGTATATCAATGACAATAGGTTCACAATGGCATTTCCATGTTGTAAACAGGTTCCAGAGAGCTAATTACCAGAGCCTTTTAGCAGCGAACATGTGTAGTATCGCCCTCTTGTGTTCAAAAGGTGTAACTTTATACTGAATATCTATGTCAATGAACAATGATGGAAATTAAGTAAAATAAAATACTTATCGTTGAGCGATTAAAGAATATTCAGGTCCATGGCCTGCTGTCAGCATATGTGACCAGCCACAGATAATAGGGTCATGTTGAGCAAGCTTCAAATGTTTCTATTTTACATTATATCAAAGTACAAGTTCTTACCTACAAAATAAGCCATCACTTGTACAAATCAGGCGGATACTTTTCAATCTCAAGTTTCAAGTTTCTTTAATAGTTGTCATACAGAAGTACAGAATACTTTCATACAAAATGCTTCTTACTGTTACGCTCCAGAGACTGTGCTAGACAAGATAGTATCAAATAACATAGTATAGCATGTAATTTCGAAGTAGAAAATGAGGTCACAGTGTTCAGTATAGACATATGTACAATGTTCGATGCAGAATAGACGTAACTGAGTTCAGGCATGCGTTGTTCATGGGACGGGGTAGCACGGTGTGCAAGCTCACTCGCTATTTGCATATCAATAGCGCCGGTCGTCAGGTGTGTTAAATACGTTCTCAGACACATTCACACCTAACTTGTTGTGAAGACGTGTTACATTCCATTCGTAGAGGCAATTAGGCACTGTCTTTAGTCTGTGCCCAAGCGAGGGGACATTAAATGCGCATTCGCGGGAGCGCGCGCACGCGCCGGGAGCGCGCGTGCACGTGGTGCGTGTCACCCCAGATGATTTCAATAACGCACCACTGACTGAGTTACCATATAATATACAATACTATGCAGTGTACTAATGTACAGTACTATATAGTGCAAAGCAGAAATGGGATGAGGTACAATTTAGGTACAATTTACAGTAAGGTGTACGAGTTGTAGTGCAATCCTTCATCAATAAATCAATCTATGTCTTATTAACAAAGTTGATAACACAATAGCCTGTTTTGAGCTACAGAGCCTCAATGGGGCTGTTGGCTGTTCTCTTAAGATGCATGCAGAACTACAAATACCCACTGGCCTTTGCCACCTAACCCCTCCCCCACCTAACACCTTTTGCAGGTGAGAGGCATTCACTGGTAGGGGGTAGGTGCTGTCAGGATTTAGCAGGTTTTTTGCTAATAAGACTATCCATAAAAGTATCTACATTATCTATACATTCTACCATATCTATCTATAATTCCATATTGTAAATTACTTAAACAAGTGTGTACAATCAACTGTTATTTACTGTGTTGGCTTTACTGTATTTGGTCTTGTGTATTCTGCCGCTATTTCTGAAGAAGTATTCCCATTGGCCTAGTGATGACATAAAAGAGGCTTACAGTGCGCGAAAGTTACCATAGCTCAGCGTATATGTACGCTGTTTCTATGTGTTCGGGAGACTCAGGTGCATAAAAACCTGATTATAATCATGTCTCACTCTCAACCACACTCGCAAGCTGTGAGTGAATTACGCGAAGGGGAGCATTATGGCAGGAGACTTATTTTACAAAAAAGAGTGAGGTATAGGCTGCAGGCAGGAATTGGCAAATTTTCTAAGTAAAATACCCGGAAGACCAATGAAAATAAAATACATTTCCTTTTAAACAACTTTATTCTTTCTTTGCGGCCCGGTACCAAATTTGTATGTCATAAATGTCTTGATTAATTGAAAATGAAGGACCCTTATATAAACAAGACGAAAGTATTTTTCTGGTCTTCAACCTCTTAGCAGTTGTTAGTATTGAGCTGTACTGTATTGTACCCATTCTGCAATCTGTTAATAAAGTTTTCAATCAATCAATAAATCAATCCACGGCCAGGTACCGGGTCTGCGACCCGATGGTTGGGGACCTCTGCTATAGAGCCTTCGCTATATACTTTTTCTCTCTATAAGTTTACAGACTTTCAGAGCGTGTACTGGAGTAGATTATTCAATGCGACTGCCAGCCAGCTTTTGTGCGACGGAGAAATACAATTTCAATTGTGACGGAGAGAAGATCATCTCCCGATTCAGATACAATTTAACACAAACAGTTCCAAAGATATTAATGTTACTCTGCATATTTTCACACCGCCAACAAAGTACTGGGCAGAAAGGATTTGGTGCGTCTCCTCTCCTCTCATTTCATCGATACTGCGCCCCCCCCTCCCCCCCCGAAACAACATTGTAGTTCTTTGAATAGAGTGCAGGGAAAAACAGCCGTACAATCTAACAATAATTAACGTATTTACAAGGCGTATTACATTTAGCAAATAAGGAAACAGATAGAGAATATTTCAAAGCACAAAAAAATGCCAATATCTCCATTTCAACCATTTTCTGAATCGCACAACATTTACGGCGATTCTGAAGGATCTCCCCTTGCGCCGTATGTCGGGTCCGACTGTGCCGGGTTGCGTGTATCACTTCCGCAACGGATTTAGTTGGATTTCGGTTTCCGGGTTCGCCTGATTGGCCACTAAGCCCACGTGACCCTACGCTAGCACGCCCCCCTTACCCCGCTTACGCCTGAGAGTCACACACAGCTAGCGGCAGCCAGAGAGCCTTGCTACTACTAGCCGAGTGATGAATGAAGCTCTATCTGTTTCACCTAACAGCACTATTGCTCCGTGATCATAGCCATCCATCTAACCACTATTTGTAAAAGCCACAACCACGTTACCATATGTAATAATGTAAATCATTGTGTCGTTGTACATATTGCGTATACACCGTTAGAAGCTAACGTAGCTTAGCTTGGTAGCTATTGTTGTGCTAACGCCATACCACGACACCCAGCTTGTTAGCCAGCATGAATGCCCGATGTAGAAGGCATAGACGCAGGTCGCTTGTTGGCCGGCATGAGTGCCCGATTTGGGGTGGTTCTCTCCTCTTTGTTTGCCTTTGTCCTTGCGGGTGTTCTGCCGGGGGAGCTTGTGGACGCGACAATAGTGGTGGTTGTAGGGTGTTTGAGCTTGTAGCGCTAGTTAGCTCATAGCTATCGTTAGCTTCTAACGGTGTATACACAATATGTACAACGACACAATGATCAAACACCTTATAAATACTATTGTCATGTCCATAAGTTCCCTGGCAGAATACTTGTGAGGACAAGGGTATACAAGGAGGAGAGAACCATTTTAAATCGGGTATTCATGCTGGCTAACAAGCTGGGTAGCTATGAGCTAACTAGCGCTACAAGCTCAAACACCCTACAACCACCACTATTGTCGTGTCCACAAGCTCCCCCGGCAGAACACCCGCAAGGACAAAGGCACACAAAGAGGAGAGAACCACCCCAAATCGGGCACTCATGCCGGCCAACAAGCGACCTGCGTCTATGCCTTCTACATCGGGCATTCATGCTGGCTAACAAGCTGGGTGTCGTGGTATGGCGTTAGCACAACAGCAGCTACCAAGCTAAGCTACGTTAGCTTCTAACGGTGTATACACAATATGTACAACAACACAATGATTTACATTATTACATATGGTAACGTGGTTGTGGCTTTTACAAATAGTGGTTAGCTTTAGAGATGGATGGCTATGATCACGGAGCAATAGTGCTGTTAGGTGAAACAGATAGAGCTTCATTCATCACTCGGCTAGTAGTAGCAAGGCTCTCTGGCTGCCGCTAGCTGTGTGTGACTCTCAGACGTAAGCGGGGTAAGGGGGGGCGTGCTAGCGTAGGGTCACGTGGGCTTAGTGGCCAATCAGGCGAACCCGGAAACCGAAATCCGACTAAATCCGTTGCGGAAGTGATACACGCTGCCGGGTCACATATGTGCGACTTTCATTCCGCTGCTGTGGACACACGGATGCATGGATACAGGCACCGGACCGATTATATGATCTCCTCCAGGCTTCCACCTGGTGGAGATAATTATTAGGAGACGGTACACTGTGTTCTGACCTTAGTTATTATATCATAACAAAGTCAGCTTGTGATGAATGAATAATGAATAATGTGGTGTGAGCTACAGTATGTCTGTGTTTATTAGGCGACATAATGAATAGCTAAAACATATCCACTGCCATATCTGATTCATTCAGTGATCTTCTACCTAATTTAAGAGAAATGGGGGGGTCAGGGAGGGGCCGCACACACAACTCCCATGCCCCTCGCTCGGGGGGTTGGCATTTTGTATTGGACACAGAGAAATGTCCCGGCCTTTGGTATTTCATGGCAGATGAGGAGGAGGACACTGACCTTCCTCGTGATGAATAACTGCTCCTGGCATTCCCTGCTCTGTGAGGGACAGAGGGGGATAGAGTTCACTTCATTGAATTCAGTCCACGGCAGGTGAAAGCAGGTTACAGAGAGAGAGAGAGAGAGAGAGAGAGGAAAAGAGAGGTTTATTACAGTAGTCTATGTATGTTCAGACCCTGGAGGGGGATGTTGGGGAAACTGAAACCCCCTGTGAAACAGTGCATTCAACTCAACTCAATTTCTATTAACCATGTAATGACCGTACAGTGTATAGAGAGGAGCATCTGCTGTCGTAGAGATGTTTGGGTTTTGGTTTTATCCCCTCTATCTCTCTCTCTCTCACCTCCAGTTTGTGGTGATAGCCAGCATTGTGACGTCCACGGGCCTGAAGTACGACGAGTACGTCTTCCCCCATTGGTCCAACATCGTGGGCTGGGGGGTGGCCATGTCCTCCATGTTGTTTGTCCCCGGCTACGCCATCTATAAGTTCCTCACCGTAAAAGGGACGACGTTCAAAGAGGTCAGTATCAACTATAAATGTATGGTCTGCAGGTTCAAGGCAAATGTGCCGTGAGCCGGTAGGTCCACACGCAACGAGAGAAGTTGAGAAGTCTGTTGAAAGGAAGAACCCCCACCATAAATGAATGTATTCCCGGTTTCCGGTGTTGGACAAGGACACTTTAGATGTGAAATGATGGCTTCAGAGCGTAGAGAGTTTAAGATCCTTATCATCAAAGCAGCAGCAAAGGGGTTATTTTGATCCCCAGCCCTCTCTCTCTCTCTCTCTCTCTCTCTCTCTCTCTCTCTCTCTCTCTCTCTCTCTCTCTCTCTCTCTCTCTCTCTCTCTCTCTCTCTCTCTCTCTCTCTCTCTCTGAACTCTCTGTATTTGATACGCCCGTGTTGTTTCCTCCTCTTCTCTCCACATACTGGCATTTCCCCCTCGTTGCCTGCTAGGGTCGTTTAAGACTCATTCACGTGACCTCAGTGACCACTGCGCTCCTCCGGCACGAGACCCACATTTTATCAGTAGAAATATCAGCGAGCAGGGCGGCTGGGTGGCGCAGCGGACTAAGCGCTTGTCACCAACGCGAGAGACACTGGTATCGAATCCGGCTGTCAGCGTTGCCTCCGGCTTGGCCGGCCGTCATACTGGCTCGATTGGCAGAGTCAGCGGGAGGGAAGCCGGTGGGGTGGGTCAGGGTCGTTGTAAACAGCGACTCCTACAGTTCGGTCGGGGCGCCTGCACAGCGAGGGAAGGATCTGGAGGGAGGTTGTGTGACCTTCCACACGTTACACTCTCCCAGTGAGAGTCCGCGCTGCCAGGTGAAAAGAAGTGATGGACTGGGTACACATGTGTCGGAGGAAGCATGTGATAGTCTCCACCCTCCCAGACCGACGGTAGGGGGTAGAGTGCGCAACGACCAGGAAGGGGATTGGGAATTGGCATAACGACTAACATTGGGAGGGGAGAAAAACGGGAAAAGAAGGGGGGCGGGGGGGAATCAGCAAGCAACAAGCCGGGTTCATCGCCGGTGCGTGCAGTGAATGCCAGACATATTTGATGGGATTCTTTGCGCTAAATCTGATCAAGACTTAGACTGAGACTGATCAAAGAGATACAGGGTAGTTCATGTCAGGGCCTCAGTAGTAGAGATCAAATGAGAGTGATGCGATGTAATGTGATGTCATGTGATGTCATGTGTTGTTTTGCAGAGGATAGCTTATTGCATCACACCTGAACACGAGCATCACCTGGTGGCTGAGGGCAACATACGACAGTTCACAGTAAGTAGACAACTTGAAGGAGCTCTGAACTGTGGTTTTCACTCTGTTTTCATGTTCATTCATTAACCTGTATTTAATCAGGTTAGATCCATTGAGATTAAAATCTATTTAGCAAGACCAGCAGCAGTACACCACTTTCAAACAGTACACCCGCCCCACACACACACACACACGCACGCACGCACGCACGCACGCACGCACGCACGCACGCACACACACACACACACACACACACACACACACACACACACACACACACACACACACACACACACACACACACACACACACACACACACACACATTACAAACAGATCAGCTCAAAAGTGCTTTACAGTAAAAGTGCTGGGAAGCCATGTAATCCTATTTCAATTACAAACACCAATAGAGTCCATTTCTATAGCTTTCAGCATTAAACAAGTGACTAGATCCCAGAGTTTAAAAATAATTACGCTTTTATTATTTTCTATTTCAGCTCAAGCACTGGTTGGCCATCTGACAGCGTTAGACGCCCAGCACACCTCCTCATATCCTCCAAGCCCTCCGTGTTCTGATAGCAGACTGTGTTCTGCTCTGGAAGCCTCCAGTGGGACGGACAGGGAGAGAGCCACCCGACTCCAGCCTCTATATGCCCCCTCCTCCTCCACTCCCCCACTCCTTGTCTGTGGCTTTTCGTTATCAACTCCCCCCGTCAGTAGTCTCCATGCACTTTGATTTCTAAAATGATTTGTATGTATGTGAAACACGTTCCTCTAAGACAGGAGGCATTCCAATGTGAAGAACCTACCAGTGTATTTGTTTTTCCATGTAAATGTGCATTCACATTTATATTCTTAATATGATTGTTTTGCGTATTAAGCTGTGCTTCAGTCATTGTCTGCAAAATGGGTTAGACACTAAAAAACAAACAATACAAAAACACTTTCCACTTCCATGAGTGTGCTAGTACTTTAGGGAAACCAAACATTGTTCACTTTTGAGTCTTTTGACTTTATCATTATTATTCTTTTAGGCATGAAATAGCTTCATTATCCCTGTGATACAACAGAACAGATGTATTTATACCACGTTAAGCCTGTATTGGGAGAAAGTCTCCTCCTTCTTCTCCTTTTGGCCAGAACGGCTTATCTGTCAGTGCCTTATCAAGCAGGACACTTCAACCCGACGACTCAGGAAAACCTCCCTCCTGCAAACCACAACAGTCGCCTTGTATTACGAAAAAAGGGAACGATTTATGTTACAGACTGTCGG
The DNA here is from genome assembly GCF_963971535.1 of Notolepis coatsorum. Taxonomy (NCBI): domain Eukaryota; kingdom Metazoa; phylum Chordata; class Actinopteri; order Aulopiformes; family Paralepididae; genus Notolepis; species Notolepis coatsorum. Next base: position 50,278,681 of record NC_140184.1, on the reverse strand, counting down.
CTTATGTAGTGGTTTCAATAGCTTTAAAGTAAGTAAAGTAAAGTCTTGAAGAACGTTTTGAACAAAAGAATAGCATTTTCGTTTCATATAACTTAGAATACCTGAGCATTCTTGCAAGGTGTTTCTCAAACAGAGATTTAGCTCAATGTTGGTTGTGGAGTGAAAAACCCTTTGTCGTTAGACGACGTCAAGTTAAATACAAGGGAAGCTACAAAGACGAGCTGGATCTATATCTGAGAAGTCAGACTGGAAGTTTGCCAGGAGAATGAAGTTCAGTGCTTTTTCTTTTAGTCAATGACAAATGTGCCTGTATAATCAAGAAAGGTTCAACCGATACGCGTTAGAGGCGTTTAACAAAATCAAACGACATTAACATGTTCTGTATGTGTGCTACTGTTTTCCTGTCACGTCATCCCCACGCGGTGAGAAACATCGGTGGCTTCTTTCTCCAGAGTGTGTGTGCGTTGCAGTTTTGTACTGTATGTGTGTTTAGTGTAAACGGAGGGGGAAGGACGGGAGACAGCTGTTTCAGACGTCTATTTCGTTCGTATACGTTTGTAATATGTTGTGTTAAACACATGACGACACGCCACGCGGTCATCGGTCGGTCCGGAGCATATCTCATCATGTTAACCATAAGGATTAACCACCATGGAAGTGCAAAAAAAAATAAAATGTTTTCCCCTCAACAATGTTTTGTTTATCTTCAGTTTCTCTCTATTATTTATTGGGACTGAACTGACTTTTGAATTTTTACTTTGCTGTATCATAAAGAAATTACAGGCAGGAAGAAAGTCACACAGGAAAATTAAGAAAATGTATGTGGAAAATATAAGAAAGGAAATATATATAAATATATTCTTTTGTTATATATCTAATCTTGTATTTATCAAATTGTTTATAACAAAAGTGTGAATGTAAAGTATTTTAAATGTAAGTGTCTACTGTTCTACCATGGTGTTTGATGTATAGCTAAAGATTTAACTACTTAGAGTAGAGGTGTATTCATCAGTGTAACCAGGGGCTACTTTGCCGCACATGAATCTTGACAATGTCCACCCCTGGCTCTCCTGAACTATGTTTACAGAAATACTGTGCACACCGACGTCCTGGTGAACCTGAGTGACAAACTATCTATGAAGAAGTCAGAATATTCACACTATAATAATAAAGAGTTTCTTCTACACACACTCAGCATGTGTTGTGGTTTGTTGAGAGAAAATTATCATCGGTTTGCTGAAAGAGTGCATTGTCCACTAAATTAAAGGAGTTGTCAGAGGCACATGTCATAGTCATATAGAATCATGTAGTGTCATAGTCATGTAGCATATAGTCACGTAACGTTATATAGCCTCATGTAACGCCATATAGAGTCATGTGGCATCATATAGAGGCATGTAGCATAATAGTCATGTAGCATAATAGTCATATAGAGTTATGTAGCGTCATGCAGAGTCTTTGTCTTTTATTATTTATCAAACAAAGCAGTATGTGAGTATCTTTACCAGGAAACCCCATCCCTCTGAAGTCACTGTTACAGAGTGCTGTATTCTTATAGGAAAGCCCAGCAACAAATAATGCAAGCACCAGGTCATGACACCATTCAATTTGGAAAGGGAGGAGCGCATTCATAAATTCAACTAGTCAAGCAGATCTCACACTTTATTGTCCAACCACACCATGATGCGAGAGGGGTTGTGCGATTAAATCATGATACACTGTGGTCCCCCTTACTTGAGGCTATAAAACTTTGTAAGTCGAGCAAAATAGGGCTGCTAGCAACTGCTTTGACCTTAGCGTCTCTTGGATGCTTATGTTTTCGCATTTTGCCACAGTACCTGTAAGTGTAAGTGGCTGCACAAAACTTACTACAGACTCCAGATGTATGTAGTTGACTGACACAGTTCTGGTTTCCTGCTGAGTAAGGGTTTCTCATTATAGTAGCTGACTGTGCCTTTTTTTCTATCCCCCTCTTCGTGTCCCTTCTGGGTCAATGGGTCACATGGCCCTCCAGCGCTCTTCTTTTGTGCCATTGCCTACTGTATGCCCTACTGCTGGCTAAGGTGCTGTTGTTTATGATCTGCCAACTGCATACAGTACATCCTCATGTTCACCTTTCACCTATTGTACAGTATGACACTTTCTCCTCATGGCCAATGAGTAGTGTCAGACCCTTCTGAATCATAGTGGTATAATTTGAGCGATGCAGCCAGAGGGAATCAAATAAATGGACCTAGTAGTCATCATCATGCCATATATAATAATACTATACCTTTCTCTCTCCTTTATTTTGCCTGGTCAGTTCTCTAAATAACCCCACAGACAATTTCACCGGGGGAATGTTTGCTCCCTCCACAGTTGCTAATTCATTCCTCTAATTAGATCTCATTCAATCAATATCTCAATTCCATTAACAATAATACAACCAGAGCCCTCTTCCTAATTCCCTTTTCCACACACAGCCACTCACTCTGTCGTGCACTCTGCAAATGGCCCTGTGCTCCATCATGTAAGGAACTGTTTGGAAATATACTGTAGGTGGAATGCAATGAAACTGCATTGTTGACATAATCACTGACGTACAGTATATATGAGGTGGCTCTGGGAGTTCTCACACACTGCTACTTGCTAACCCTGCACTGTTTTACACTTGCCAAAAGACTGTGTCGACTTACAAGGCAGATATGTATTGATAAGTCAAGAAAAATAAAGTAGAGTTCTGTAAGAAATAGTTCCTTTGTTTTGAGAAAGGAGCTCAGTTCATTACAAATCCTAACGAACGTAGAATTAAAGGAACACACCAACATTATGGGCAATGCGCTTACCGTCTTCTCAAGAGTCAGACAAGAAGATACATTTAGATACCAATTTCCTCTCTGTGTGTTTAGTGGAAAGCTATCAGGCCGCAAGCTAGCCTAGCTTAACACAAATTAATGGAAGTGGATACGGACCAGCTAGCCTAGCTGTTGGCCAAAAACACCTCTCCCAGAGTTTTAAGCTAGGCTAGTGGTCCATATCGGCTTCCATTAATTTGTGCTAAGCTAGGCTAGCTTGCAGCTGGATAGCTTTCTACTGGGGGGGGCGACAGTGGCTCAGGGGGTAGCTCAGGTCTGGTAATCGGCAGGTTCTGTTGCGTTTATCTGATAATCATCAATATTGAAATGTCGAATTCATCTTTCAGAGGTTTATTCAAAAGTGAACAAGCAAAGCAACAAACAGGAAAAAGTACATTGCAATGGGCAGAATCTACATTCTACATTCTACATTCTGCCAAGAAAAGAAAGAAACAAGCGACTTATATACATCACTGGTAAATTCTAAGCCAATGATATAGCTTCTTCAGAAAATAGAATCAGAGGAACAAGACTAATACAAGTCTAAACATGGTTATAGATTCAGAATAGCAGACATACGAGATCTAGAATTACAGCTGAGTTCAACAGTCCTTCAATTTAGAACACAGACTCACATCTCCTGACAACAGGTAGCTGTTGTAGGTACAAAGGAATTTGATGACATTCCCTCTGTGTCACATATAGAATTGTCTTGTTAGCAAAAAACAGCCAAAGTCTGACAGTTCCCGGTTCAATTCCCGATTCTCCCGGGCAGCATGTTGAAGTGTCATTGAGCAAGACTCTTAACCCCTAATTTCTCCCAATGAGCAGGTTGGCACCTTGCATGGTTGCCTCTGCCATCGGTGTGTGAATGTGTGAGTGAATGGGTAAAATGTGAGGCGCTTTGGATAAAAAGCACTGAATAAATGCACCATTTATTTACCATTTACTGAACGCACAGAGAGGAAATTGGTATCTATCTTCTTGTCTGACTCTGGGGACGACGGTAAACACATAATGTTTGGTGTGTTGCCAAAGGTATTTTTTCTGCATATGTCTTCTTAAGATAATCATAGTTAAGATAAGATATTCCTTTATTGATCCCCATGGGGAAATATGGGCATCATAGCAGCATGGGGAGGGGAGGTACAGGTATGGGCAAGGTAATAGTAGAAAGACATACTATAGGCAATAAAATTGTATCTGAATAAAAAATTATGAGAACAAATAAACAGTGTAAACAAAGGTGCAGATGATGGTCTGTATGCCCTACCGGTTATATTATACGTTACAATAAATATAGGCAATAAATCATTTGAATCTGAATATATACTATGAGTAAGAGTGAAATTAAACAGTACACAAGGTACCCTAACTGGCATAATATACGTCATACATTGTCTGTGCAAGTTTTGGTGGTTAAAAGTCAGACACACTTTGTGGTCAGACATTCCTAATAGTTCTGCAGCCGTTAGTTCTCCAGCTGCTGGCAGCAGTTCATGCTTTTGGCATGAAAGACTGGCCGAGATGGTTAGTGGAGTGTTTGGGGGGTATGAGTCTGTGGCTGAATGTGCTCCTCATCTTGGCTAGCTCCTCATAAAGGGGTGGGAGGGGTTCCCTGGGATAGCGGCCAGCTTCCTTCTCATCCTCCTCTCTACCACCACCTCTAGTTTGACCAGCAGTTCCTGTGCGTTTGTGTAACAGTGGAAGTATAACAACCGGTGATATCGTAGGCCCCAGCCAACTTGAACCTCTCTCTCCTCCTGAAAACCCACCATTATAACACAGTGATTTAAAGTGTCTGAACCGCTTTGGACAACAGTTACGACTGGCACCGCTTCAGCATAATAACCCATGTTTGTATTAGGGGGGCCCACGTTTGACATTCCTCGTAATAGTTCCCAGATGGAGCAGATATGATTCAAGGGGAAGCGTCTCACTGGCCGGCGTTGTCTAATGTTATATTACTAAATAAACAGCTGATGCTGCCAAATGTGTGCAAAGTAGCTCCCGTTTCACACTCTCTGTTTCCAAATATCCTCTTGTTTTTCACACGATGGGAAAAATAGCTGTACTATTTTCATCTAGCTATTTATGATTTATGACGTAATAAGTGAATAAATAGCAATGTATGTCTTTATTATTATCATACAACAAATATTTTATTAGCTTGTGTTTTGTGTGTGTGTGGGGGGGGGGGGGGGGGGGGGGGGGCTTTTTGAAGTTCAGAGATTTGTTCATGATGCTAATATTTACAATATGCCAGAAATATGCTGCCAGGCTATTACTCTGTTGTAGGCTTCAAATGCGTTTGGTGTGGTGTCAGTTCTTGGAGGTGGCTGCTTTAACTGTGATGGATGTGACGCTTTTATCCAAAGTGACAAACAAGTTTTGTACGACAAGTAAGTAGGAAGGGCACAACTATATCAGCTAAGTAGCAATGTTCATCAAAGTGTTCAAACTTGAGTGCTGCAGTGTCGAGTGTATGTTAGTGTAACAAGTCTCGTATTGCCATCTCTGCATTGTGTTTCAGATTCGACCGCTGTTAAGGGATTGCCCCGAGTGGGAGTCGAACCCCGGTCTCCCGTGCCGCGGGTGACATCGCAGACCACTATACCAAGAGGTGAATTCACTTCTTGGTAATGTGTCTGGATGCCTTTTTTTAACGGGGAGTGAGTTTTAACTTGCAGTACCGCTAACGTCCACAGTCACTTCACAACACTTGAAGTCCATCTTGACTGTGGATAGACTTGCGGTACCTCCGTTACATTAGTATATTAGGAAGAGTACATGACACTAGAGGACAGTAAGAAGGTTAGTGTTTTTTTTTGTTTTTTTTACTGAGGCGGCTAGAAGATGTAGAGCAGAGGGGTCTTAGTCTTAGGGTGTGTAGTTAGAGACCATTGACTGGATTTAGACCGGAGAAGGGTTTCGAAAATTATGATCGAAGCGTATGATGGTCAATTATGTCTCATACGTTTGTTACACAGCTTTGATGCAACATTTTACCATGTTTGACCACTCGAGAATTGATAAACATGGTCAAACATCACTCCAAAATACTAAAATTGGTATTTAAAAAATGTCTTGGATGGTGAGCACTTCTGTTCTGGAAATTGCTCAGACCCCCCCCCCTTATAGTCAATACATGTAGGAAAAAAATACATTCTCCAAATGTCCTAGGTCTCTAGTTTGTGGTACAGTTTAATGAGGCTGTGATTATCCTAGAGGTCACAATAGGTCAGTGAGGTATTCAGTGAGGTCAAGTTTTATTCATTACAATTAAATGGCTATTATGGGGACTAACATCATCACACATTGGGCTCATTGGAGCCACAATACCCAAGACTGTTTAGGGTCCACAGCATGCAGAAATAGTCAAAAAAAAAATATTGACAAATATAACACATTTGTACTACATGCATTGCACAGAATGGGCTAGCATAATGTGGGCACGTTTGTAAAGGTGAGCCTTGTGGGCACCCATAGAAACCATCTTCATTCAGATATATTGAGGTGAGAGGTCAAGGAACCCCTTTGAAAATGGCCATGGCAGTTTTTTCTCCAAGATTTAGCCAAACTTTGGAGCATTATTTACCCCCCTTCCAGTTGCATGACAAGATTGGTACCAATGGATACTGTGACAGACTCCGGGGTGTTACCAGCTGTCACCAGATTGGAATTAACAAAACACACGGCACAAGGTAGAAGCACGTTTAACAGCAGTTTTATTACCGTTTAGGGGAAAAGGAGAGGTTAAGGAAATCGTCAGCCAGTCCGTAATACAAGAGAATCGCCTTGGTCCGTTACACAGAGAGCGGTTCTCATACGGGCAGGGGCTGATCCGGGAGAAGAGACGTCATACAAGCAGGGGTCGACACATATGCGGGTTCTCAGACGATCAGGGGTTACAGCACACAGCAGGGTCCTCCTTCCAAAAGCAGATAAACAGCAAATTGGTCACACAGACAATAATCTTCTCCTCCTCCTCCTCCTCTGAATGAATGAATGAATGAATGAATGAATGAATGAATGAATGAATGAATGAATGAATGAATGAATGAATGAATGAATGAATGAATGAATGCATGAATGAAAACTTTATTGAACATATTGTAAAATGGGTACAATACAGTACGGCTCAATACACACAATTGTTAAGGGGATGCAGACCAGAGAAAGACGTTTGTCTTGTTTACATCAGGGTCCCCCATTTTCAATTCATATTGAATTTAATTTAATACTCACGTCTTCTCCTTCCGTATGGTTTCACCTCAGCTACTCCAATGATTCTGTATCTCTGTCTCCATTTTTCTATGCTGCTTGATTGAGTGGTGATTGCACTCACCTGGCTCGGGCGCGTCTGGCACAGGTGCGCTTCATCTGTGCTGATGCGCTCTGCTCTGGCGGGAGTCTCTCCTGAATTCCTAATATGGGCATATGCCCCAGTACCTTGGCCGACACATAGCGGCCGTCTATTACCACGCCAGCCGGTCGGGCACAATACCTTAAGTCTAGTTTCATATGATGCCAGTATCTTCGCTCTAGCTTATTTTTTTTTTATGAGCCCACCACAGCCTCTGAAAGATTAATGAGATGACCCCCTATTTTTTCTCTCTTTCTGTCTCTCTCTCCTATGCCCTCCTTCTCTCTCTGGTGATCTATCCTGATAAGGAAGTCGATTCATCTACCTTCTCAGTCAGTCTTATCTCTGTCTGCCCTATACCTGCCTCCCGTTGTGCCTTATTGCAGCAAAAAGGTCAAAACCACAATCTTTCATCAAATTTGTTTAGCCAATAAAAGTCAAGCTGGCCCTCCATAGACGGCCCCTTAATTGGCGGCTCTGTGCAGCACTAATGTGATTGAGGTGAAAGAGGGCTGTTTTAGGGCTGTTTTGGCCTCTTCAGACCGAGGGCTTGTTATATACTAATAATCCAATTGGCAGAGATTAGTCCATGTGACCGGGTGATGAAGTCCTTCTTTTGTTGATGACAGGAAGGACAGGATGACAGAAGTGGTCCGACCAATCAGAGGCCATGCTACAGGACGCACTCGATGACGTCGACTGGGGTATGTTTCAGGCAAGCTCCAGCGATGTCAGTGAGTTCACGGATGTTGTTGTTAGTTTTATAACAACACTAGCGGATAGCATTGTCCCCACAAAGAAGGTTAGGGTCTTCCCGAACCAGAAACCGTGGGTTGACAGTACTATCCGAGCGGCTCTGAGAACTCGCACCACTGCTTATAACCTGGGCAGAGCGTCAGGAAACATGGAAGAGTATAAGGCTACAGTCTATACTCTGCGCAAGGCTGTAAAACTTGCTAAGAGGACATACGCTGACAAGATGGAGGCACAAATGGCCCAGAATGACACAAGAGGTTTATGGCGAGGGCTACGGACGATAATTGACTACAAAGTCAGCGCCCCCTCAATAGGGAGTGCCGACGCCTCTCTCGCGGACCAGTTCAACTCCTTTTACGCACGGTTTGGGGAAAACAGTAGCAATGCTAGCTCACCGGCTAACGACGTTACTGATGCACCGGCCGTCGTGGGGGGGGGGGGAATCCGCGGGGGGGGGGGGGGGGCACTCTCTCATTGACGGAACACAGTGTGAGAAGAGCATTTATGCGGGTGAACACCAGAAAGGCAGCTGGCCCAGATGGGATAAAAGGACGTATACTTAAGTCCTGCGCTAACCAGCTAGCCCCAGTGTTCACCACCATATTTAATCTATCCCTGGCTGAATCCGTGGTCCCTGCCTGCTTCAAGATGTCCACCCTCCCCAACAGGTCTTAATGACTACAGACCGGTGGCACTCACCTCTGTGGTCATGAAATGTTTTGAGAGGCTGGTTAAGGTTTACATTTGTGCCTCCCTCCCCAGTGATATGGACCATAATGCAATTTGCATACAGGCCAAATAGGTCCACTGTGATGATGCGGTCTCCCAAGTACTGCACAGCACCCTCTCTCACCTAGACTGCCAGAAGGGGGGCTATGTGAGACTGTTGTTCATTGACTATAGCTCAGCGTTCAACACCATAGTCCCCACCAGACTAGTGGACAAGCTGATCGAGCTGGGTCTGAGCTCCGCTCTGAGCGCCTGTGTTACGACCCCTGTGTGTCTAAGGGTAAAGGGCTGTAACATAACAGTTGGTTGACAGAAAAGATGGACCAGGTTTGTAAACAACAATGATATTTATTGAATAGAGGCAAAGGAAGCACATGTAGCTCAGGGGTGAGCCCAGGCCAAAACAACAAACAAACACCACTATACTCCAAATAAACACAATCTAATCTATGGTAAAAGAGATTACATTACCTAAACTACTCTTACCTAACCAAAACAGGAGAAAACAATGTCCAAAGGAAATGGCAGCTCACCCCATCTGTGCTTCCTGAGAAAGAGAGAAAAACACATTAATTATACAGAAACAAAAGCAGAATATATACAAAAACAAACTATAACTAACAATGCTCTCTCTGTGGCCATACACACACAAGGAAATTACTACTAAGCACCAAAGGCCAATAAACGAAATGCAATACTGTCAAAGTTACAGGTTTACCAAAAACACAACAGGCCTAGCCTCATGCCAGAGAGAGAGAAAGACTGAAGTGAGAAGCCATGTTTTAACAGGTGTGGGGTGATCCATGATTGGGTGGTGTGGATTGAGTGTTGGAGTCTGGAAAGCCATCCACCAATCGGTGCTGTCTTGCAATAATGGAAGGATTGGCCTGGCAGGGAGGAAACAAAATGGAGAACACACACACATGGAGACACACACTGGGGAATATATACATTGGGATGTAACACCCCCATACATAAGACAAAAACATGTTTGACACCTAACACCAACTAAACATGTTTTTTTTTTTTTTTTTTTTTCTAACAACAAGATAACATCCCCGAGATAACATGTACTCCAAAACAAAGAGCTATGAAAAACTAGCAGTTGGTACAACCACACGGGTCAACAATGACAGAACGAGTTGACAGCAACAGACAACGAGTCGACAGCAAAATAGAACAAGTCGACAGCACGAGAGATTTAACTCCGAGATAGAGCATCCGCCAACACATTCTCAGACCCCTTCTTATGCTTTATGCTGAGGTTATAATTTTGCACTATGAGCGCCCAACGCATGAGGCGCTGATTGTGGTTGTACATCCGCGACAGAAAAACCAATGGGTTGTGGTCGGTGTATACTACCACTGGTAATACGCTCGAACCGACATACACCTCAAAATGTTGCAACGCATACAACATAGCCAAAGTCTCCTTTTCAATAGTGGAATAGTTTAGTTGATGTTTGTTAAATTTCCGGGAGAAATAACAAACCGGGTGACTGACACCATCGTGATCTTCCTGTAATAACACCCCTCCAGCTCCCACCCCGCTGGCATCCACCTCCAGCTGGAACGGCAGGGAGAAATCTGGAGCAGAGAGAACAGGGGAACTGCATAAGAGAGCTTTAACACCATCAAATGCATTTTGACAATCAGCTGTCCAAATGAATGGTTTGGACGGGCTACACAGGCTAGTGAGAGAAGTGACGACAGAAGAAAAGTTCCGGCAAAAACCACGGTAATACCCAGCCATCCCAAGGAATCTACGCAATTCCCGCCTAGTAGTAGGCACTGGAAAAGTTGTGATTGCAGATATTTTTGCATCCACCAGACGCACTTGGCCTTGTCCTACCTGCTTACCAAGATAGGTAACCGTAGCCTTGCCGAACTCACACTTGGCAAGGTTAAGGGTCAGGGAGGCTCCAGCTAAGCGGTCAAAGACAGTTTGCAAGGTTGTCATGTGGTCACGCCAGTTGGTCGAATAGACAACCAGGTCATCGAGATAGGCATTACAATTTGGAACACCAGCCAGGACTAGGGTCACCAGTCGCTGGAAAGTGGCCGGGGCATTACGCATTCCAAAAGGCATTACCGTATATTGCAAAAAATTGCCAGGAGTAACAAACGCCGAGATTTCCGAGGCACGGGGGGTCAAAGGGACCTGCCAGTAACCCTTTAACAAATCTAGTTTGCTAACATAGGTGGCAGATCCAAGGTTGTCAATACAATCTTCCATGCGGGGCAGTGGGAAGGAATCAGGCACGGTGACAGCATTTACCTTTCGGAAATCAGTACAAAATCTAGGAGTTCCATCCGATTTGGGAGCTAACAAGCAAGGTGAACTCCAGGGACTGCAACTTGGCTTGGCTAAACCATGTTTTAACAAATAGTCAACCTCCTGTTGCATCATGGCCCTCTTGGTGATGTTAACACGGTATGCATGTTGCTTGATAGGCACAGCATTGTTAACTTTAATATCATGGGCCAATACAGAAGTACAGGAGGGAACATCACCAAACAGAGCCAGGTAGGCCTGAATCAAATCTGTGATGTCCTCTCGCTGCTCCTCAGGTAAGTGTGCTAAGTGAGTGGGCAGGTTCAATAACATCTCAGTGTTGGACAATCTAGCACCCTGATGGGCTGCATTGCGCAACTCCAAGCCATCTACATCCTCACCACTAACGTCAGGAGAGTCCGGAACTATTGGAGTTGAGGCAACAGCAGAGACGGCCAGTCCGGCTGTCTGGTCTGAGGTCTTCACCTGCACACCATCTCTGGAAAAATATGGTTTAAGCATATTGATGTGGCAAACACGAGAGTGACGTTTACGATCAGGGGTGCAAACCACATAGTCTGTATCACTTATCTTCTTGTCTATTGCATACGGTCCGGAAAAACGAGCGGAAAGAGCAGAACCAAGGATAGGTAACAGGACTAGAACCTTATCACCTGGCTGGAAAGATCAAGAAACAGCTTTCTCGTCATAGTGCCGTTTCATAGTTCTCTGGGAAGAAGAGAGCGCTTCTTTTGCGAGAGAGCACGCCTGATGCAGTCGCTCTCGAAACTGGCTAACAAAATCTAGAACATTAGTGGGTGTGCTGGCACCCTTTGACATGAACCGTTCTTTAAGAACTTTCAGAGGCCCTCTAACAGTGTGCCCAAAAACGAGCTCAGCAGGACTGAAACCAAGAGACTCCTGTATGGTCTCTCGCGCAGCAAATAGAACAAGGGGGACACCCTCATCCCAATCTTTCTCGGTGTCTAAGCAATATTTACGCAGCATGGACTTTAAGGTCTGATGCCAACGTTCTAGAGCCCCCTGAGTTTCAGGGTGGTAGGCACTGGACACTATATGTCGGATACCCAGGGACTGTAACACTTGCTCAAATAACCTAGACAGGAAGTTGGTGCCTTGGTCCGTTTGTACTACCTTAGGCAGTCCAAACGTGGAGAAGAACTTCGTCAAAGCCTTAATTATTACAGGCGCTGTAATTCTGCGAAGAGGGATAGCCTCAGGGAAACGGGTGGCGGTACACATTATTGTCAACAAAAACTGATTGCCGGCTTTGGTCCTTCAGATTCAGATTCAGATTCAGATTCCTTTATTGAGCCATTTGTGTAAAACACATTGGTAATTGTTGCAGCAATACAGTGTATGCATTTTTTCTTTTTTCACAGTAAACAAACACCAACACAGAAACGAAAACAGTGCAGTGGGGGATTAATCAATAAATAAAATACATATATATATATATAAAGTGAAGTGTGCAGAGATCCAGTACGGACTAGTGCAGTGCAGTCAATGTCATTTAGCCAGTGTCACTTGGGGGCAGAGGGGGGGGGGGGGGGTACCGAGGGGGGGGGGGGGGGGCCTGAGGCATTGATCAGCCTGGCGGCTGAGGGGAAGAAGCTCAGTCTGTGTCGAGCTTTCAAAGCCTTTGGGATCCTCAGCCTTCTCCCAGAGGGGAGCAGGGTGAAGAGGCTGTGACCGGGGTGGGATGGGTCGGCCATGATCTTTCTCGCCCTCTTCAGCGCCCTGGAGTCGTGCAGGGACCTGAGGGAGGGCAGGGGACAGCCGATCACCCTCTCCGCGGAGCGAATCACCCGCTGCAGCTTGGCAAGATCTTTTGCCGCTGCAGCAGGGAACCAGGAGATGATGGAGTGGGTGAGGATGGACTCAATGATGGCCGTGTAGAATTGGGCCATCATGGTCCTCGGCAGTTTATACTTCTTCAACTGCCGGAGGAAGAACATCCTCCCCTGGGCCTTCTTGAGCAGGCCCGTGATGTTAAGCTCCCACTTCAAATCCCGGGAGATGGTCATGCCGAGGAATCGGCATGACTCCACGGAGGTCACCTGAGTGCCTCCCAGTATGATGGGAGGGGGCAGGGCTGCTTTCTTCCTGAAATCCACTACCATCTCCACTGTCTTTTGAGCGTTGAGCTCCAGGTTGTTGCAGCTGCACCAGCTCTGCAGCCTCTCGATCTCCCTCCTGTAGGCCGACTCATCCCCCCTGGAGATGAGACCCACCAGGGTGGTGTCGTCAGCGAATTTCAGGAGTTTGACCGAGGGGTGCAGAGAGGCACAGCTGTTTGTGTACAGGGAGAACAGTAGTGGGGATAGAACGCAGCCCTGCGGGGAACCGGTGCTGGTGGACCTAGAGCTGGAAATGCTCTTCCCCAGCCTCACCCGCTGAGACCTGTTGGACAGGAAGTCGGTAATCCACCTGCGAGTGGAGGCCGGCACCTGCAGCAGGGATAGCTGGTGCTCCAGGATGGGTGGAAGGATGGTGTTGAAGGCCGAGCTGAAGTCCACATACAGGATCCTGACATAGTTGCCCGCGTAGTCCAGATGTTCCAGCGTGTAGTGCAGAGCCATGTTCACAGCATCCTCTGTGGATCTGTTGGCTCTGTACGCGAACTGCAGCGGGCCAACACAGTCAACTATGACATGTTCAAATGGTTCACCGACCGCTGGTATAGGACAGAGGGGAGCAGGTGGAATTACCTGGTTTGGCTTTCCGGTGATCTAACAAGTACTACAGGTACGACAGTACTGTGCTACATCGGACTTCAAACCGGGCCAAAAGAAATGTTGAAGTATTCTGTTGTATGTTTTAGTGACTCCCAAGTGTCCAGACCAAGGGTGGTCATGGGCCAAGAACAGTACATGCTGACGATAAACTGCAGGGACAACAATCTGATAAACAGTGCTCCAGTCTGGTACCTGATCTGGTAGCCCTATCTCCGATTGTGCATGCTCTGCCAGTCTAGTACCATGGGACCTCCATGTACGCATCAAAACTCCTTCATCCACAAAATAAGAATGCAACTCTCTCCTCTGTTCTGTTTCAAGAGAAGAGAAACATTTTGCAAGAGAAGGGTCAGCCTTCTGGGCAGTAATTAGCATTTCACGAGTAACGGGTAACTTCAAAGCGTCGGAACTAGTTACAGTTGTCTGTGGGGGTACCTTACTATGAGTTGGTGGTTTGTCAGCGGTATCAGAAGTTGGAGCCAGCAACTCCTCCCTGACAAAGGCTGAAGCAAAAACAGAGTCAGACAAATTAATTTCATCACCTCTCTTTTTCAATTGAGCCCGAGTGACAACACTTGCAGAAAAAACTTCAGGGAAGTTCTGTGACAAGTCATCAGGCAGAGAATCTGTGTCTGGGTGATCCAACACTTCCAGCACAGCGTTCACCTGTCCTCCAGCTAAATCATTTCCCATGATAAAGGAAATGCCTTTAACTGGCAAGGAAGGTCTCACCCCCATTTTAAAGAACCCAGTGACCAAATCAGATTGTACATGAATACAGTGTAACGGGGCTGGCACGAAACCCATCTCAATACCTTGAACTAGGACACTAGAACCACAGGAAGATTTCTCAGACAGAGGTAGTACATCAGAGAGGATAAAGGATTGTGAGGCTCCAGTATCTCGTAAGATCTGAACTGTACACTGATCTTTTGGATCCCCTGTCAAGGAAACTAAACCCTTGGAAGTAAATGGCCTGAAACAAGGATCGAGAACATCCTGATCATTGTGCATCTGTTGATCGGAATCAGGTGCCATTTTAATCAGACCAACCCCTTTGGGTTGTCTAAAGTTCTGAGAGGACGGTTGCTGCTTACGTTTCAATGTTAAACAGTCAGAAATAACATGACCAGATTTATGACAGTAGTAACATGTCCGCTCCTCTTTTGAGCATGGAGGTGACATTTTTGGTCGGGGGTGTGTGAATTCTGAATGGTTGGGGACAGAAGGTTTCTGAGAGAAATCATGGGGGAGAAACGAGTCACGCCTATCTACAAACACAGTTTTATGGGTTAGCGCAAACTCATCAGCTAATACAGCAGCTTGCTGCAGAGTGGACACTTTCTGCTCACTCAGGTAAATTACAATACGCTCTGGCAAACGATTCTTAAACTCTTCTAATAGAATGAGTTCTCTGAGAGAGTTAAGATCTGAGGCCTTGCTTGCTGCACACCATTTATCAAAGAGAGTTCCCTTTTCTCTAGCAAACTCTACAAAGGTCTGGTTGACAGCTCTCTTGTGACTGCGAAACCTCTGCCTATAAGCTTCGGGCACAAGCTCATATGCACGAAGGATGGCAGCCTTCACAGTATCATACAATAGACTATCTTCTAGGGAAAGTGTTGAACAAACCTCTTGGGCTTTACCAGTTAATTTGCATTGAAGCAACAAAAGCCAGACCTCTCTTGGCCAGCGCAATGAAGCAGCAATACGCTCAAACACATTAAAATAAGTATCAACTTCTGTCTCTCGGAACGGAGGCACCAAAGCAATGTGTTTACTTATATCAAAAGTGTGTGATGAATAAGCTGTGGAGGAGGACATACCCGGGCCTTGTGGAGGAGTCGGTGTAGCAGAGTTGGATTCACTCCTTAGGACTTCCAGCTCCAACCTCCGCAGTCTGAGCTCTTTTTCCACTTCATGCTCAAGCTCCAACCTACGAATGTTAACAGCCCTTTCATTTTCTGCCTCAAGCTCCATTCTACGAAGCCGATACTCCGCCTCACGTGCTTGTGCCTTCTCCTGAGCCTCCATCTGGAGACGGGCTATTCTAACCTTGACCTGGGCCCCTTCTCGAGACCCAGTTGACACAGGAGAGGTCAAGTGAAAATGTGGCAATGTGACGTTCACACCTGCCTTTTCAGCACCATGGGCTTGCTCCCCAGAAGGCTGTGCTTCCGTAGGTTCACCAGGAGGACTTGCATGTTCATCAGAGACCGCAGGTAAAACAAGCGTCCCCTGCTCCAACAGCTTATCTACCACAAGACACCTGATATCCTGCTTAAGATGCTTTTGTTGAACCGAGAGTTTAAAATGTGTGGCAATCTCCACTAAGTCTGCCTTGCGGCAGCTATCTAGCGCTTCCCAAGTAGGATTGCTCAAGAATTTCCCCAGATCAAAAGTACTAACTGCCATTTTTATTTTTTTTTTACACAAATGCCATTTTTACACACAAATCAATTAATTACTATACAAGTGTAAACAAACACAGTTCACCAAATCCATCAACCAACAATTGAACACGGGTTACAAGATCCCGGATGAGCCCCCATTTATGTTACGACCCCTGTGTGTCTAAGGGTAAAGGGCTGTAACATAACAGTTGGTTGACAGAAAAGATGGACCAGGTTTGTAAACAACAATGATATTTATTGAATAGAGGCAAAGGAAGCACATGTAGCTCAGGGGTGAGCCCAGGCCAAAACAACAAACAAACACCACTATACTCCAAATAAACACAATCTAATCTATGGTAAAAGAGATTACATTACCTAAACTACTCTTACCTAACCAAAACAGGAGAAAACAATGTCCAAAGGAAATGGCAGCTCACCCCATCTGTGCTTCCTGAGAAAGAGAGAAAAACACATTAATTATACAGAAACAAAAGCAGAATATATACAAAAACAAACTATAACTAACAATGCTCTCTCTGTGGCCATACACACACAAGGAAATTACTACTAAGCACCAAAGGCCAATAAACGAAATGCAATACTGTCAAAGTTACAGGTTTACCAAAAACACAACAGGCCTAGCCTCATGCCAGAGAGAGAGAAAGACTGAAGTGAGAAGCCATGTTTTAACAGGTGTGGGGTGATCCATGATTGGGTGGTGTGGATTGAGTGTTGGAGTCTGGAAAGCCATCCACCAATCGGTGCTGTCTTGCAATAATGGAAGGATTGGCCTGGCAGGGAGGAAACAAAATGGAGAACACACACACATGGAGACACACACTGGGGAATATATACATTGGGATGTAACAGCCTGGATACTGGACTTTCTGAGTGAAAGGCCCCAGGCGGTCAGGGTGGGGGGTCAGACCTCCAACACCATCACCCTGAGTATCGGGTCCCCCCAGGGCTGTGTTCTGAGCCCCCTGCTGTACTCACTCTACACACACGATTGTGTGGCCAAGTTCAGCTCCAACTCCATAGTGAAGTTTGCGGACGACACAGTGGTGGTGGGGCTGATCTCTGACAACGACGAGAAGGCCTACTGGGAGGAGGTTGAGGTACTGGAACGTTGGTACCAGGACAACAGCCTGCTCCTGAACATTGGTAAAACCAAGGAGCTGATTGTGGATTTTAGGAGAACAGAGCAGGGGACACACACACCACTGAGGATAAACAGGGCTACCGTGGACAGGGTGAGCAGCTTCAAGTACCTGGGGGTCCACATCTCAGAGGACCTGACATGGACAACACACATAGACTCAGTCGTAAAGAAGGCGAAGCAGTGCCTCTACCACCTGAGACAGTTAAGGAAGTTCAGAGTATCGGGGAAGATACTCCAGTCGTCCGGAGCTGTAGAGAGCATCTTGACTGGAAACATCACTGCCTGGTATGGAAACAGCAAGGCACAGGACAAGAAGGCCCTACAGAGAGTGGTGCGCTCAGCTGAGCGTACTACGGATATTGCACTACCACCCCTGCAGGTCTTATATAACAAGAGGTGCAAATCCAGAGCCTGCAGAATAATGAAAGACCCTCACCACCCCAACAACAGCCTGTTCAAGCTGCTGCGGTCAGGTAAACGCCTGCGAACACCAGCAACTAGGACAGAGAGACTTTGGCTCAGCGTCTTCCCCCAGGCCATGAACTCTCCACACACAAGCACACATGAGCACACACATAACACACACACTGTATACACTCACACACTAGCAGTCATTTTAGCATGAACACACACACACACATGCTGCACACGCTCACACTCAATGGTCACTTGACACAATTAAAGGTCACTTTAAAAACAAGAACAGGAGTGGTTCTTGTATAGTAAACAGATGGATATAGCAAGCTAGCATAAGGACACATAGTATAACTGTAGATTGTATAGTATAGCATTGTATAGTAGTGTACATAAGACCCAGTGCCTCATCCGTAGCTAACAGTGCATTGCACTATCGCAGGACCTTAGTATGTCTTACCATGCTTTTTGTAAACTTTATGTACCTGTTATGTCTTATTCTTATTACTTGTATTATTGCACAAATTCTCATCCTATTCTTATTATTGTATTATTGCACAATCGTTGCGGGCAAGCATTTCACTGTATGCTTGTATGCCGTGACAAATAAAACTCTTGACTTGACTTGAACCCCCTTCAGGAGAACCCCAATACAGGGCAGAACAGAGAAAGTGTTATTATTCTACCAGAAGATTAAGCAAAGGATTCTCTGTGGTGCATTTTTCTGAGGCTTATAGAATTGTGGGATCCTTGACAACAAGGCTAACAACAAAACCCTCAATTTCAATGTGGTCAGTGTTTTGCTGAGCATGGTGTGGGCAATCATTAATTCACTATACCACCACAGGTATTTTATTATTATTATTTTCTTTCAACTATGGGTCAGTTGAAAGTGAATTCACCACTGCAACCTAAAACCATATCACTGTTTTATCATAGAATAGAATAGAATAGAATAGAATAGAATAGAATAGAATAGAATAGAATAGAATAGAAATACTTTTATTATCCAGAGGGAAATTTGACACTGCAAATCGCTCAACATTTAAACATTTAGACAGAACAGGTCATGAATAAGAATAACAAAACAAATCAAATCAAATTGCCTAAGATAAGAGTAGAATAAAATAGAATACAAATGGAATAAAATATACAGTAAATAAATACAGTAAAAATATACTGAGGTCTACAGTAGATGTAATATTGCACAGTGCTGTTTCAAAACTAAGAGTCCAGGAAGATGGTAACTGTCACTCTGTGCTCAGTGATGCAGTGAGGCACAGTGATGCAGTGAGCCTGGCACTGAACATGCTCCTCCTGTCAGCCAAGTCTGTGTATAGGGGTTTTCCCTGATGGCCTGGAGCTTAGCAAGGCTCCTCCTCTCCGCCACCGTCGCTAGAGAGTCCAGCTCCACCCCAACCACGCTACTGGCCTTCCTGACTAGCTTATCCAGCCTGTTTGTGTCCCCTGCTCTCAGTCCGCTGCCCCAGCAGGTCACAGCATACAAGAAGGCGCCCGCCACCACAGACTCATAGAACATCCTCAACATCCTTGTACAGACATTGAAGGATCTCAGCCTTCTGAGAAAGTAGAGTCGGCTCTGGCCCTTCTTGTACAGTGCCTCTGCGCGTTTTGACCCGTTCAGTTTGTTGTCGATGTGCACACCGAGGTATTTGTACACCTCAACCATGTCCACATCGACTCCCCTGATGGAAACGGGGGTCACAGGTGAAGGGGGTCTCCTCCTCCCCAGCTCCACAACCAGTTCCTTGGTCTTGCTGCAGGTGGTTTTTACCAGTTCCCGGTATTCCCTCTCGTCACCGTCCTTTATACATCCCACTATCGCAGAGTCATCAGAAAACTTCTGAAGGTGGCAGGACTCTGACCGATAGTGGAAGTCGTTGGTGTGTAGACAGTGAAGAGGAAGGGAGAGAGGACTGTCAGTCTGTCTGACTGCACAGCTCCGTAGGCGCACGTACTGTGGTCTTCCCGTCAACAACCCAGGACACCAGGGGGGCCTCTACCTGCATCGCCTCCAACTTCTCACCCAGCAGCCCAGGCTTTATGGTATCAAAAGCACTGGAGAAGTCAAAGAACATGACTCTCACAGTGCTCCCCGGCTTGTCTAGGTGAGTGTAGGCTCGGTTCAGCAGGTAGATGACAGCATCATCTACCCCCAGTCGGGGCTGGTAGGCGAACTGGAGTGGGTCTAGGTGGGGTTTGATCACCGGGCGGAGTTGCTCTAGGACTAACCTCTCCATGGTCTTCATTATATGGGAGGTTAGAGCCACCGGCTGTCTTGTGCTGCTGGGACGAAAATACTCGTTTGGTCGCAGCTTTCGTTACACAGTAGCGGGAGTTGGTTGGGATTGATGTGCCGAGACAGCTTGTACACAACCCAAAACCTGTCCGGCCTCACGTGGTATGAGGCTGCAATCCATTACCTGGAAGACAATAGGTCAGGGGAGGAAACTAACAAACCAACTCCAAAACACCAGAAGCCAGAAATGGTGGAAGGTTGGGCTTGGGGCCAGCGACCCCATCCTGTAAAAACCCCATTGCTACAAAAACGTCAACAAAGAAAAACCAAGAATATCCGGCCCTGAGAGAGGATGGACCTCAGGTAGGAATTATGACGCAGTGTGGTGAAAGCCGGAAACATCCGGAAGCTACCCTGCCGACCACCATTCTCTCAAGCAGGGCCATTACCACCATCGGGACATGGAATGTAAGGACTATGTATGATGCCGGAAAGACTGCGCAGGTGGCTGCCGAGATGAGGAATTACAATCTTGCCATACTCGGAATCAGTGAATCAAGGTGGATCGGATCCGGCCATAAGAGGCTCGCCACAGGCGAGATGACACTGTACTCAGGCCATGAAGAGGACGATGCACACCATACCCAGGGAGTGGCCTTGATGCTGTCCAAGGCTGCCCAGAGAGCACTTATTGGATGGGAGGCACATGGTCCTAGGATCATTGCAGCTTCTTTTAGAACTATGAAGGCAAAAATAAACATGAACATTATCCAGTGCTATGCCCCTACAAATGACAGCAATGAAGAGAGAAAAGAAGAATACTACAGCAGACTACAGGACATCATTCAGAAATACTCAGAAAGAGACATCAACATCATAATGGGAGACTTCAATGCCAAGGTAGGAAGTGACAACAGAGGCTACGAGGAGACAATGGGAAAGCAAGGTATAGGAGAGATGAACAACAACAGGGAGAGATTCGCAAACCTATGCGCCACTAACAACCTGGTCATCGGCGGAAGCATTTTCCCCCACAAAAGGATACACAAAGCTACATGGATCTCACCGGACCTCAACACCGAAAACTAGATAGACCATGTGTGCATCACTAAGAAGTTCAGGAGGTCCCTTCAAGATGTATGTGTTAGGAGAGGAGCTGATGTTGCCTCAGACCACCACCTCCTGGTTGCCCGGCTGAAGCTGAAATTAAAGAAAAACTGGACAGGGGAGAAGAATCGGAGACAAACATTCAACACAGCACTTCTGAGAGACCCAACCAAGTTAGAAGAATACAAACTCACACTTAGGAACACGTTTCAAGCCCTGCAAGAGTTGATGGAAAAAGAGGAGGAAAACATTGAGAAGAAGTGGAAGTCTGTGAAGGAAGCAGTAAGTACAACGTGCAAAGAAGTACTGGGCCCGAAGAAACACAACCATAAGGAGTGGATATCAGCAGAGTCATTGAGGAAGATAGAGGAGAGGAAAGGGAAGAAGGCACTAATCAACAACAGTCGAACAAGAGCCGAAAAGGTCAAAGCACAAAACCAGTACACAGAAGCCACAAAAAGGGTTAAGAAAAGCATCAAGGCAGACAAGAAGGACTATATTGAGAGTCTTGCGGCAGATGCTGAAGAAGCAGCTAGACATGAACATTTGAAAGACTTATATAACACCACCAGGAAGCTGTCAGGAAAGTTTAGTAAACCAGAAAGACCAGTTAAGGACAAAGACGGACAGCCAATCATCGGAGAGGAAAGACAAAAGGAAAGATGGGTAGAACATTTTGAGGAACTGCTAAACAGACCAGCAACACAGGACATCCAGCAAGCTGACAGGGATCTGCTGATAGACTGCAGCGTGCCAACAAAAGAAGAGATCCGCAAAGCCATCAAGAAGCTGAGGAACGGCAAGACTGCAGGACCCGACGGTATTCCGGCAGAAGCACTGAAGGCCGATATAGAGACCATAGAAGAGATGCTCCATCCTCTCTTCAAGAAGATATGGGAAGAAGAACACATCCCATCAGAATGGAAGGAGGGCTACCTCGTCAAAATACAGAAGAAAGGAGATATGAGATATGTGCAAACTACAGAGGGATCACACTACTCTCCATCCCAGGAAAAGTATTCAACAGGATTATACTGGACAGGATGAAGGACGCCGTCGACCCACAGCTACGAGACCACCAGGCGGGCTTCCGCAAAAACAGATCCTGCACAAACCAGATTGCAACACTGCGGATAATACTGGAGCAGTCATTAGAGTGGAATTCACCCCTATTCATTAATTTCATTGACTACGAAAAGGCTTTCGACAGCGTGAATAGAGAGACCCTCTGGAAGCTACTCAGACACTACGGAGTGCCAGAGAAGTACAGAAATATCATCAGGAACTCCTATGTGGGGATGACCTGCAGGGTAATTTATCGCGGTCAACCCACCGATGCCTTCCAGGTACAAACTGGAGTGAGACAGGGCTGTTTGTTGTCACCATTTCTGTTCCTGCTGGCAATACACTAGGTCATGAAGCAATCCATGGCAGAGAAACGAAATGGCATACA
The DNA here is from genome assembly GCF_963971535.1 of Notolepis coatsorum. Taxonomy (NCBI): domain Eukaryota; kingdom Metazoa; phylum Chordata; class Actinopteri; order Aulopiformes; family Paralepididae; genus Notolepis; species Notolepis coatsorum. Next base: position 50,256,170 of record NC_140184.1, on the reverse strand, counting down.
ATGGACATTATGGACGCAGTTATAAGACCTCAACTTTGCAGATGACCTGGCCCTTCTCTCTCACACCCAGCAGCAGATGCAGGAAAAGACCAGTACCATTGCTGACAACTCTACTCGGCTTGGACTAACATCCACAGAGGGAAGAGCAAGGTCATGAAAATCAATGCTGAAAACACATCACCCATCATTCTGGAAGGAGAAGCATTGGAAGAGGTAGACAACTTCACCTACCTGGGCAGCATGGTTAACAAGCAAGGTGGAACAGATGCTGATGTGAGAGCCAGGATTGGCAAGGCCAGAGGAGCCTTTCTCCAACTAAAAAACATCTGGAGCTCAAGAGACATTTCCATCACAACCAAGATCAGGATCTTTAACACCAACGTGAAGTCAGTCCTACTCTATGGCGCTGAGATCTGTCACAACAACCAATAAACTACAAGTTTTCCTAAACACCTGTCTGCGCCGAATCCTCCAGATTCGCTGGCCTAACACCATCAGCAATAAAGACCTGTGGCAACGAACACAACAACAGCCAGCAGAGAAAGAGATTCTCCAACGGCGTTGGAGATGGATTGGCCATACACTCCGTAAACCATCCCTGAGCATCACAAGACAATCTCTCAGGTGCAACCCCCAAGGGAAAAGAAAGAGAGGCCGACCACGAAACACCTGGCGCCGAGACTTGGAAGATGATGCCAAGAAGATGGGACACACCTGATGCCAGCTTGAGAGGTTGGCTCAGGATCGGGATGCTTGGAGAACCCTTGTTGACGGCCTATGCCCCAAATGGGGTAAAAGGCGTAAGTTAAAGTAAGTAGAGCCACCGGCCTGTAGTCCTTGGATGTGTTGGGACGGGGGCACTTAGGGACAGGGACCACACAAGAGGTTTTCCACAGTGTCGGGACTCTCTGCAGCCTCAGGCTCATATTAATGAATATGAGCTGGAGCACATCACACAGCTGAGAGGCACAGGTTTTGAGTACCTTTGGGCTCACCTCATCAGGACCCACAGCCTTGCCTGTGTGTAACTTGCTCAGCTGTGTACTTACAATCATTCAGTGACATTACAATCATTTAAAGTATTGCATCAAAACCACAGCCTACTCACTCAGTAATATGATAGGATTGTCTGGTGTGCTTGCAGCAATGATAGTAAGATGCAGTTGAGTCAGTGGTAGGTCTACCTATTGAAAGAGTTCTGCTAAAATGCCCTTTGTATGCCTTGTGTATATAACAAATCCAGTTAACAAACTGGCAAGTTGGTGAATTGTTGCAGTAGGCAGTAGCAGTGTGGTTTCACCTAAAATAGACATTGTTTTCTGGACATGCTCCATTCTTTTTCTTTCCTTAGATAATGCTCTGTCATAAACCAAGTTAGATAGGATTACTCAGTGGGCCTGTCAGACACAGACCAGGTGGCCCAACCGCATGGGTAGATAGTTGAAATATGAAAAAGTAACAAAAAGAAAACTAGTAACAGAAAACGTTAGGCCAATTTGTTGCTATGGGGGACAATATAATAACAGCAACAAATAACAATATAATAATAATAATACAACTTTATTTGTATAGCACCTTTCATAGAAACTGCAGCTCAAAGTGCTTAGTCGTAAACATACTAAATCAATCTCACATAAGGTTCAAAATGGTCAGCTGGCCTCACAAATAGGATAAATGTTGTGTGGTGTCTAACCAACTCATTTACCGGGGTACATTCCTCTCTCATGGTCTGTGCTGGGGCAGGAACAAAAGATAAGGGTGCTCATGGCTTAAACTATGTCACCAAGCCAGGGGGCTTTGGGGGAAACTACACTGTTATATTTCGTATGGCTTATCGCTCAAGCCTATTGAGATACCCTTTATCTCCTTGTACCTACTGTACACCACCACGAACACAACTTATACACCCACACCTGACCGGGTCCCGCCTCTATGGAGGCGTAGCCTATAAGACCATGGTCATGGTCACCAAACACCCTTCCTCTATTTTCGTTCCATCATATTGGATGCAATGCACCTTATGTAACTAGTAGTATGAAAAAGATTGGAGAAATTGCGTAATGTTGAAAGCTTACCGGAGGTTTGCGTGCCCCTGGCATCTTCGAGGCATGTTTCCGCGACACAACGGGCCTATGTTGATGTTCCTCATCTGTCGGCAGCCAGATCAAGGTGCAGCGTACAGCGTTGGCTATCGAGCCGGGTTGTACAACGGTGAGCCCTGTGTCATTAGGCACGGGTATTAGTGTTAGTAATGCTGGGTTGTTGTTACACAACCATGTTGTGTGTTGGCGCCAGGGGGGGATGGTTTGGTGAACGTTCACTGCGGTGAACGGGTTCCAAACGGTCCTGCAAGCATGCTGTTAAACAACTAATGCTAGCTACATGCTAATACTAATGCTACATGCTGAACTCTACTGCTACGCTGTTCTAATGTCTCCGCCGTGAGATGTTGTCACTTCTCCCTTCTCTTGCCCGGTTCATCAATGAAGGTCAGTCGGTAGCTGATGTGGGGGTTTTGCTGAGTCCTATTTACCTTTTTACGGGTAAATGGGTTGACAACAGGGTAGGCCGTGGCTAGGTAGCCTAGCCAGGTACGTTACCTTTGTGTCTGTTGAACGGTGTCCCCATCTGGGAGCCGATGCGTGAGCTCGGCGGTGTAGCAGTAGAGCTATACTACTGCAGGATGGGACTTAACGGCGGGTTAGGGCTCAGCTGGCTAGTTCCTATCCACATTGGCGTCGGGTAGTGGGGCTATGGGTCCAGCCGACATTGTAAACATGTTGCGTGTTGTGCGCAGGCGGTTGTTGATCTGGGTTCCACATCGCCTCACGCTAGGCTGTAGTAGTGTAGTGGGACTGTTTTGTTCTGTCACTCTGCTATGAGAAGGTCTGTCTATGCTACAGCTTTCTCTCCTCTCAGCCATTCATACTGAAGGTCAATCGGTGTCTATTGGGGGAGTATGCGGGGGGGGGCTTTGTTTACCTTTTTTGGTAAATGGGCTAAGCTAGGGCTGGTGTGCTGTTGTGAATATTTTGAATGAAGGCAGGACTAGTTCGTTCTGGTCCGCCTCCCCTTAACGTTGTGTATATGGGTTTGCTCATTCTACAGTTTTGTGGTTTAGTTCTTTTATTCATTTAACCCTTTCATGGTGCACACCACATAGGAGGTTGCTGTTTGCAACCACCAATGGTGCTCCATGTTAACATCAGTCCTTTGCTTTTGACATATTGAAACAGTGCCCGCCCGGCCGACGCCATGGGTGGGTCGGCCTGGCGAGTGGCTGGTGGGCTGCTAAAGCCTGTACCGCCACGGTATGGAATTGGCAGCGATTAGAACTGTGTTCGAATTGCTGTTTTTTCTATTAAAAAAATGGTGTCTGGTGGCGGGGCCTTGAGGGCCAGCCGACGTCGACACATCGCAAGGTTGTTGACGTTATTAGCTTTGACCCAGCCGCAAGCTATAAACACTCAGGGTTCCCCTCTCCGCAGGGGATTTTGGTCTTCTGCTGGAGCGCGGGCGGTATTGTCCTAGGCCCCACACCGCCTCACACCGCGCAGCCAGAAGAAGAGAGAGCACGGCCTCGTCAGCGGCAATGACGAGGCCCTCGACAGGCGGCCATGTTTTCCCCCGCCGGAGGTATCCTGGGCATTGAATCGACAGGTGTCCACAAGGCCGACAGCCTTGGCGGCCGAGGGATCGGCCATGTTGGATGGGTTCGGCTTGAACAACAAGCCGTCACCGTCCTGCCGCGAGCAGCCCGCTCTCCGATCACTCCCTCCCCCAACACCAGCGGAAAAAGTGGGCTCTGATTGTTTCCTTTGGCTGTGGGCCGCGTGCCTTCGTTGAAGCGCGGGCGGCCCCACTTTTCGCTTCTCATGGGGACAGGGGCTGACACCCAGTTGATGGCTGAGCCTGGGTCTGTCCGTGAGAATGTTGTGCTGTCAAGCGGCTCCCACACCATAAGCTGTGTTGGTTGAGCCTGGTGTTACGTCTGTCAACTATAAGTGTTGTCAGCAGGGGGGCTCGAAACCTTTTGAGGCACACAGTGCAGGCTTCCCCGGCCTCGCCTTCACCAGGCCAGGTATCATGTTGGTGCCTCCCACTCCTGAAAGATTGGCAGTGGTCTCGCAGGCACGCGTGATTTGGGTGGTAGTAATATCACTGCAGGGCTACGGTGTGTAGGAACCCATGGGGTCCTTACACCTTGCATGTCCGGCTGCAGAACAACTCCTCAGCATGTTCTGGAGGGGTGTTCAGTGGGGTGGCTTTTTTCACCTAGAAAGCCCCCCGTATCAAACCGGCCCTTTCTGTCGGGGTCCCCCCTTGGGTGCGATTGCCTCATGGGTGGTGTCAGGGTCAGATGTCCCGACACAGAACGCTCTGCTCGTACGGTTCCAGGGTTGGCTACGCACAGCGGGTGGGACCGGGCCAACTATCTACAGTTCCTGGCGGACCTGCGCCACATGGCGGCGGGTGCGTTGGGAGTGTCATCACATATGACTACGGCAGTACCATATGTCGAGGTGGATGGAGAGAACGCTGAGGCGGGGACTTGTGTTTACACAACCCCACCCGTTTTCGGGTTTGG